>NW_028249208.1:0-44269 GCF_964263255.1 Lissotriton vulgaris
TCAACGCTGAGAAGACAGAAGACCTCGTCCTTGGTACCTCCCTTGTGCATGGGACAGCACCTGCTGGCCTACCGCCCTCGGAAGCCCACCTACCCCCTCAGACCATGGCAAGAACCTGGGCATCGTACTTGATTCATCAAACACCATGAACCGGAAGGTCAACACCGTCACTTCCAGCAGCTTCAACACCCTCCGCAAGACCTTCAAGTGGATCCCACCTGAGTCAAGGAAGACAGTCACCCACGCACTCATCACCAGCAGACTGGACTATGGAAATGCACTCTATGCCCGCATCAACAAGTCCCTACTCTGCAAACTCCAGACAATACAGAACACCACCGCCAGACTCGTCCTCAGCATCCCCCAACATGAACACATCAGCCAACACCTATGAAATCTCCACTGGCTCCCCATGGAGAAAAGCTTCACTTTCAAAATCCTCACTCACACCTACAAATGCCTATACAACAACAGACCCAAATACCTCAACGACGGAATCAACTTCCACATACCCAAAGAAAACCTCAGATCTTCCAACCTCGCACTGGCCGAAACCCCCTCGCATCCACAGAGCAGAGGGAAGATCCTTTTCTCACATTGCAGCCAAGACCTGGAACGAGCTACCAGCAGACATCAGACACGCGCCCCCTCCCTGAACACCTTCCCGAAAACCCTCAAGACCTGGCTCGCTTACAATTCTCTGATTGTTTGATTGATTGATTGATTGATTAATTGATTGATTGAGTTATATGGCCTGGTCTGTGTGGTAAATATTTTACCGAATCTATTTTTTCCGTATAATTATCATTACAAGACAGCTCATAAAAATAAGAGGCAGAGTCCGTGGTATCTGAGGTTTACGGGGTTTATTAGAAAAACCTCGAGGTTGGAGATCATGTTCCGTCACCACTAGGGTTCGGGAAGGGATAGTCAACGATTTATTAACATTACACATTATATATAGAAGAATAACATCATTGAATCCTATACAGTAGGCGTAACAGGTGAAAAAGAGAAGATACGAGCATATGTGCGTAATAGGAGGCGTGAAAATAGGCGTACACGAGGCGTGCACTTGTACATGTCAGAGGAACGTCACAAGAATCGTCACATGTGGGTGGGTGCATAGAGAAAGTTGCAGAATCAGCAGAAAAGTGTGGATGCGCGCACAGCTAGCATGACGTGACATAGATGTGGTAACTGGGGAGAACTTTAACACTAGTAGAAGAGACAGAAGTCTGGGATGTCAGAACGACCTGGACCTATAACATATCTAGTATCTTATGTTTGGAGAATGTATTATCTGGAGTAAAAGGTCTCTCGGGCAGAAGCTATTCTATACTGTGGCTAGTGCGTGCATATGTGTCTACGTGTCTACGTGCAGGGCCACGGGCCTACTATGGCAACGGGAACTGTAAATTACTTGAATGGGGGCAGGAAGGCTTGCTCTTTGCTCTGCAGCCGGGGAGGTGTTTACCTAAATCACTAGACAGGAATGTCTTTTCGAGGAGGCTGAACAGATAACTTGAAGGCAAAACACAGTTTTGGCAGGCAGGCCAGGTTGAGCCAGGCACCGCTTCGCTTGGCAGGAAGTAAGGCAGAGGTCAGGGATATGCGTCCATGCTGCAGCTTTCAGAGACAGAAGGCAGAAAGGGCTCGGAAGCAGGAATCAGGGCCTAGCTCGGCAGAGCCAGGAAAAACGAAAAAGTGTACCATGTAAAGACGTTGGCATGGTATAGTTAGGAACTGAATTATCGATCCATTCATGGTGGATCTGAAAGAGGACATGTTAACGTTGGACGCAAATGTATTTGCGTCTTCATATTCGGTCATGGAGGGAACTTACATGCACTTTAAGCACGTACATGGAGCCGTTGGGGTACACGTTAGGGGACACACTTGACCATAAACATTTCAATTACCTCATCTGAACTGGGGTGGTGAAGTGAACTAAAGAACGATGATAAATTCAACCCAGATATGTGACTTGGGGCATTGCTCGGTCCATCATGTCCTTGTGTTTGCGTTATTTTGAGGGTTTCAGTCCATACTGCCCTCTAAATTCACGTCATTCAAGGTCACGGGCTGTTCTTTGAGTATCACTGCTTTAGATGGACTTGCAATGTTAAGTCGCCGGATAAATGAACAACAGTGTGCCAATGAATGTGGAAGTGCATATGATAGCCATTCCTTCCACAATCCGCAGCCTTTCCATTAATTTTGGGATCAGTGTGCTGTACACTGCAATAGCTTGAATACGTTTCATAGCTTAAATCCCCCAATCCAGAAATAAAGTATTCATCAGATATCTTGCTTCGTATCTCACATCACCACACTGACATATTCTTCATCAACAAGATGTGACTCGACTATACCTCATTCCCTGCCTTCAATTAGTAAACTATGGGCAAACTGGTTGTCTGGTGACGTCCTGAGCTTTGATATGGCATCTCTTGTATTAGAAGGGATATCGACGCTCGGGACCACGCCAGACCACCATTTTGCCCTCGTTTTCTCATGTTACAACAGGAACGCATTTTAAAATTATGAAGGTTCGCCATCCATGCAACTTTCAGTTCCTACTAGAGTTAACCTTCTCGCTATTCAAGCTAAATTGTAGGGTCATCCCATGAAACATCTACGGTCATAAGAGAAACACTTATATAATCATCTGCTACGTAGAAATAGGAAAAGTTAGGAAACAAAGGGGCATATTATCAAGGGGGTTTATCTCTGCTTTTTTGGTTTTAAAAGCCAAGAAAGCGGAGATAAAATGATCTATCTATAACCTAGCTGTCGCTAACACCAGTTAGCGACAGCTAGTAGGAGATAGCGACCATCTTGGGCCCCGCTTTGCATGTCAGTGGAATTTATCACTAATGACATGCAAAGTGGGCGTGCCAAGATGTTAGCGACTGGAAACAGTCGCTAACATCGCTATCTCCTATTACCAACTTTTGGAGATATTCGCGCTAAGCGCGATTATCTCCAAAAGCTAACACCTGCCCATGAGCAGTTCTTAGCCATGTTATCCAATGGTAGGTGGATAACATGGATAAGAGCATTAGCTCGATAATGCATGAATATCGCTGACTTTACAGCGATATTCATGCATTTCAGCCGATTTTTATCGCTTAGGAGATAAACCTTGATAATAGCAAGGTTCCTAAGCGATAAAAATCACCGCAGCTCGGCGATAAAAATATTTCCGCTAAGCCAACATAGCGATAATTATCGCTAGTTGTGTGTAATATGCCCCATATTAACAAAGGTGTCTGCACCGACATCCAGCAGGATGCAGTCAAATACGTAAAAAGTCCACCTGTGGCATTTCCTGATGAAGGCGCTACTTGCACCGAAACGCGTGTTGAAGATTTATTTTCTGCCACCCTTGATTTTAATTGTACTTTTAGGACATTTATGTATAAAAAAATAAAATGTTGTCAGTACAACAAATGTGCAATGTAATGCCATCAATATGATGACTTTTTAAATAGAAATTGTTTTTAGATTAATTGTATATTGATTTGTTGTGATAAAAATATTTTTATTAATACTGTCACATTTTTGGTCTGGACACTGAGCTCTTTTCTTCTTTTCTTATTTTTAAGTAAGTTTGTCTGATTGTGATATATTGCACATTGCCTAGGAACGATAACATCGATTGCCATTTCATTTGGGGGCAGACTGCTCTGTGCACGAGGAGTTTTGTACTGGGCTAGAATAGAAGCAAATAAAATACAATCTCCATTCGGCTAAAACACACGACAAATATACAGTACATAGGGTTAA
Source organism: Lissotriton vulgaris (assembly GCF_964263255.1). Lineage (NCBI taxonomy): Eukaryota > Metazoa > Chordata > Amphibia > Caudata > Salamandridae > Lissotriton > Lissotriton vulgaris. The sequence continues at coordinate 3,793 of NW_028249208.1, forward strand.
AAACATTTGCAGAATGAAATCAATGAAAACAGTACTACATCAACAGATACTTCTAAAAATAATACGTAATTAAAGTGCAGTATTACCATAACTTTTTTTTTAGCAAATTACATTTAAGGCATAACTAGAATATATTTGGGAAGTGATTGCAAAACCATATCTCTTCCTAACTGCTAAGGCACTCCTATTGTAAATTAAGCAAAGAATAAGAGATTTCTGGCGAACTAATCTGTTGTAAATTGGCCAAGCAGTGTGGCAGTGTCTAACAGCGCATCTCGTAGGATTGGGAACACAAATAAAGAATGTGAAAGTTTGCATAACGGACAAAAAAAGCAAAACTCTACTGTGTTGTGACAGGGAAAGTTGTCCCAAGGACATCTGGGAAGGTACCTAAGCCAAGTGTCCAGTACGGGAAATGCTAACAAGAAGTGCACGGTATTTAAACTTAATAGAGTAAGGTGTTCTCTTAGGTGTGGGCAGCGTAGTAGTACAAAATAAGACTCCATTTTCTATGTGGTAATTAGCAACGGAATACAGGGCTTGAACCTTCATCGCTGGTGCATTAAATTGATATTTGTAAAGCAAAGTTATCACTTGTGTTTTTTAGAAGTTGCAGGAATCAGCTCTGGGTTACAAAAAAGTTCAATAACTCCTAGGGGCATATTACCAAGCAATAGCGATAATTATCGCTATTGCTTGGTTAGAGACAAAACTTTACCGCTGAGCTGCGGCGATTTTTACCGCAAATAAACCTTGGTATTACCAAGGTTTATCGCAAATGCGATAAAAATCGCCGCAATGCATGAATATCGCTGAAAAGTCAGCGATATTCATGCATTAGCGAGCTAATGCTCTTAGCCATGTTATCCACCTCCCATTGGATAACATGGCTAAGAACTGCTCAGGGCAGGTGTTAGCTTTTGGAGATATTCGCGCTTAGCGCGAATATCTCCAAAAGTTGGTAATAGGAGATAGTGATGTTAGCGACTGTTTTCAGTCGCTAACATCTTGGCACGCCCACTTTGCATCTCATTAGTGATAAATATCACTGACATGCAAAGTGGGGCCCAAGATGGTCGCTATCTCCTACTAGCTGTCGCTAACTGGTGTTAGCGAAAGCTAGGTAATAGGGAGATAATTTTATCTCCGCTTTCTTGGCTTTTAAAGCCAAAAAAGCGGAGATAAACCCCCTTGATAATATGCCCCCTAGTTTTCTAAAGGTCTGCTTGACATAATTTATCCATGGAATATCTTCCATTTTCTCCAAGCCTAAGCAATTTTTAAGGACTAACCTTGAGAAACCTGCTTCAGGCGTGCACCAGATCTTCAATTATAGCACGAGTGGTGAGATCCAGACTGCATTATGAAAATAAGACAGACCCAGTTCAGCATGGCCATAGATCGAGTTACAGAATGAGGAATGGATAATAATTGGCAAAGAAATCTACTTTCTATAATTTGGAGACATTCTACCTTGGAGTAGACCAAACACAGGCACCATAAACCCCCACTGAGATACATTTGCTCTTGTATATTTGGGTTCACTCCTCTAATAACTTAGAACCCAACCTAGAAGAGAAATGTAAAACTGCTTCTATTGCTTGCTGAAATTGTTGGTATCTAATTTAAAGTAAATGGCCCCAGTTATTACCGGAAATGAAGAGTATTCCAAAATAATTAAAGTAAGGAACTCTCGTGAGTTGTGCATCCACGAGCAGGTAACACCTTCCTGCACAAAAACAATCCATTGATGCTTTTCCTCTTGCTATGTGTGCTGCAGAATGCACCGCTCAAAAAAAGAGTAAATAACAAGGAGAAATAAGTATATTTATCCCTGTTACACATGTTAACCTTCTCGCTATTTGAGCTAAATTGTAGGGTCATCCCATGAAACATCTACGGTCATAAGAGAAACACTTATATAATCATCTGCGACGTAGAAATAGGAAAAATTAGGAACCAAAGGGGCATATTAGCAAGGGGGTTTATCTCCGCTTTTTTGGTTTTAAAAGCCAAGAAAGCGGAGATGAAATGATCTATCTATTACCTAGCTGTCGCTAACACCAGTTAGCGACAGCTAGTAGAAGATAGCGACCATCTTGGGCCCCGCTTTGCATGTCAGTGGAATTTATCACTAATGACATGCAAAGTGGGCGTGCCAAGATGTTAGCGACTGGAAACAGTCGCTAACATCGCTATCTCCTATTACCAACTTTTGGAGATATTCGCGCTAAGCGCGATTATCTCCAAAAGCTAACACCTGTCCCTGAGCAGTTCTTAGCCATGTTATCCAATGGTAGGTGGATAACATGGCTAAGAGCATTAGCTCGATAATGCATGAATATCGCTGACTTTACAGCGATATTCATGCATTTGAGCCGATTTTTATCGCTTAGGAGATAAACCTTGATAATAGCAAGGTTCCTAAGCGATAAAAATCACCGCAGCTCGGCGATAAAAATATTGCCGCTAAGCCAACATAGCGATAATTATCGCTAGTTGTTGGTAATATGCCCCATATTAACAAAGGTGTCTGCACCGACATCCAGCAGGATGCAGTCAAATACCGTAAAAAGTCCACCTGTGGCATTTCCTGATGAAGGCGCTACTTGCACCGAAACGCGTGTTGAAGATTTATTTTCTGCCACCCTTGATTTTATTTGTACTTTTAGGACATTTATGTATGAAAAAATAAAATGTTGTCAGTACAACAAATGTACAATGTAATGCCATCAATATGATGAATTTTTAAATAGAAATTGTTTTTAGATTAATTGTATATTGATTTGTTGTGATTAAAATATTTTTATTAATACTGTCACATTTTTGGTCTGGACACTGAGCTCTTTTCTTCTTTTCTTATTTTTAAGTAAGTTTGTCTGATTGTGATATATTGCACATTGCCTAGGAACGATAACATCGATTGCCATTTCATTTGGGGGCAGACTGCTCTGTGCACGAGGAGTCTTCTACTGGGCTAGAATAGAAGCAAATAAAATACAATCTCCATTCGGCTAAAACACACGACAAATATACAGTACATAGGGTTAAAAACATTTGCAGAATGAAATCAATGAAAACAGTACTACATCAACAGATACTTCTAAAAATAATACGTAATTAAAGGGCAGTATTACCATAACTTTTTTTTTAGCAAATTACATTTAAGGCATAACTAAAATATAATTGGGAAGTGATTGCAAAACCATATCTCTTCCTAACTGCTAAGGCACTCCTATTGTAATTAAGCAAAGAATAAGAGATTTCTGGCGAACTAATCTGTTGTAAATTGGCCAAGCAGTCTGGCAGTGTCTAACAGCGCATCTCGTAGGATTGGGAACACAAATAAAGAATGTGAAAGTTTGCATAACGGACAAAAAAAGCAAAACTCTACTGTGTTGTGACAGGGAAAGTTGTCCCAAGGACATCTGGGAAGGTACCTAAGCCAAGTGTCCAGTACGGGAAATGCTAACAAGAAGTGCACGGTATTTAAACTTAATAGAGTAAGGTGTTCTCTTAGGTGTGGGCAGCGTAGTAGTACAAAATAAGACTCCATTTTCTATGTGGTAATTAGCAACGGAATACAGGGCTTGAACCTTCATCGCTGGTGCATTAAATTGATATTTGTAAAGCAAAGTTTTCACTTGTGTTTTTTAGAAGTTGCAGGAATCAGCTCTGGGTTACAAAAAAGTTCAATAACTCCTAGTTTTCTAAAGGTCTGCTTGACATAATTTAGCCATGGAATATCTTCCATTTTCTCCAAGCCTAAGCAATTTTTAAGGACTAACCTTGAGAAACCTGCTTCAGGCGTGCACCAGATCTTCAATTATAGCACGAGTGGTGAGATCCAGACTGCATTATCAAAATAAGACAGACCCAGTTCAGCATGGCCATAGATCGAGTTACAGAATGAGGAATGGATAATAATTGGCAAAGAAATCTACTTTCTATAATTTTGAGACATTCTACCTTGGAGTAGACCAAACACAGGCACCATAAAGCCCCACTGAGATACATTTGCTCTTGTATATTTGGGTTCACTCCTCTAATAACTTAGAACCCAACCTAGAAGAGAAATGTAAAACTGCCTCTATTGCTTTCTGAAATTGTTGGTATCTAATTTAAAGTAAATGGCCCCAGTTATTACCGGAAATGAAGAGTATTCCAAAATAATTAAAGTAAGGAACTCTCGTGAGTTGTGCATCCCCGAGCAGGTAACACCTTCCTGCACAAAAACAATCTATTGATGCTTTTCCTCTTTCTATGTGTGCTGCAGAATGCAGCGCTTAAAAAAAGAGTAAATAACAAGGAGAAATAAGTATATTTATCCCTGTTACACATGTTCTGGGGAGGCCAGAGATCAGACCTGTTCTTCCTTTTCATCAGCAAGAGGAGGAACATTTCTTTGAAACAAAACATAAGGGGTGCCATATGGTGGCAAATGAAGATGAACATTGTTGCCTATATTGTGTTTACCCTCTCCAATTTAGCTTGTTATAAAGAAGCTGGGATGTAGCACAATTGTTCCTTCACAAGATATAACAGGATGCCTGATGTAGTTAGTCAACTCAGGGGGCTCATCGTTGGTAGTTGGATCACCTTGGAGTTACTAACATTAGAGCTATTTTTGTCATTATTCGTTACAGGTTTGTATGTGCTAGTAATGGGTGAATTGTCACAATAAAAATTGTGCTGAATTTGAGTTTGAAATTTGACCTCTATTATATTAAATTATTCTGTATTTCCAGGCGGAATTCCTGTCACATATCCTCCACCCTCCTGAAGAAGGATGTACAGTGCTCTAATAAGTTAGTTTGTAGCTCAACTATGGCATGATATTTAGAACTGCCAGCACTCTCATTTTCTATACGTTGTGAAAACTGATTAACTAGTTTTACAAGAATAGCTTTACCCCCGTTTTGAGCCTGTCTGGATTCCCCAGTAATTTTAGCAGGCTCCTCTTTCCTTTTCCTTTTAGGTGGTGGTGAGTTGCTGATGGCCATGTGTTAGACTTGGCACCATCGGCGTGGGTCTCCCTTCCATTTGTTGCTGTTGCCTCATATGTTTTTGCTGGTTTAGATGCTTTGGGCACTTTGTCACTGCTATTCAGTGCCAAGGTGCAAATGCTCCCTTTGTAAATTGATGTGATGTAATAGTGATTCCATGATGGGCTGATTTGATTTACTTGTCAGACCCTAGTACAGTGCACCAAATGTGTCAGGCCTGTAAATCAAATTCTGCTGGTGGGCTTGCAGTATTGATAGTGCCACCCACAAAAGCAGCTTGTAAAATGTGTCTCAGTCCTGCCTTCTCTGAGCCTGTGTGCAGTCTGGGACTGCCATGCTGAATTGGCAAGTGCACACACTTGCCAGTCCCTTAACCTTCCCTTTTCTATATGTTAGTCACCCATACGGTAGGCCCAACGTACCTCTATGGACAGGGTGCATTATATGTGAAAGGTAGGGCATGCCCAGATGTGTGTGGCATGTCCTGATAGTGAAATACTGCCAATTTTGTTATTCACTATAGCAGGGCTATCTGTTCCCATAGGCCAGAATGGGGAGTTAGTTTATAACATCTTATAAACATAACTGACCCCAGGAACAAGATAGGAAAATAAAGTTTAGTCAGCCTGAACTCAGAATGTTAAGATGCAGCTTTTAGTGAGGGGGATTTTTACGTTCTGTGTTTGAAAATACTACTTTTAGAGAGTTGGTATTTTCTTGCCTAACCATCCAGTTTGCCTCTGCTAGGTTTATGGTATGTTATGTTATGTTATGTTAATTTCGATTTATATAGCGCCAAATCACCGTCAGGTCTCTTAGCGCTTGCTTTGGGAAACCGTCCTGGCTTTCCCTGCAAGATAACTCCTACTGGGCATCCCCAAGGTGAAGACCAGGCATCCCATCGTGGTAGGGCCGTAGTGGAGATTAAGCAAGCTATTGCCCAGAGTTGCAGAGTGTGAACCCATGATTTGAGTAGGCACCGAGGCGAGAATTATCGAGTCCATGGACATTTTGAGCTCAAGACCCTGCCGCATCGAGAATTGAACCCTGGTCCCGGGTCTGACCTCTGCATCAGGGTCTGCCTCCTCTAACCAGTGAGCCACACTTCTGTATTGCATGTCTGGGTTTTGGATGACAGGGGGCAGGAGAGGGCCGTGACTCCAGAAGTCTGATGAGTCATGTCTGGGCTGAATAGACTTGGTCTGCATTTGGAGTGGAGGGAGGGGGAGCATCTTCACCTGAATAGGGCTGTGCCTGCCTGCCACAATGACAGCTTCACCTCCCCTCATGTGGTGTGTGTGAAGCCAGGGCTCACACTGACAAAGGAGGTTGTTGTGCACTTGCAAAGTACCACAAAAACTGGTTTTGACCGGTACAGACACTCTCTGCCTTCAGAGAACAAAGGATTTTGGTGTATAAAAAGAGGGACCCAGACCCAGACTTTAAGATCACTGCTGGGAATTAAGAGAAACCTTTGTCAAGGAGAAGAGCCTGAGGAAGCTGAGGAGGAATACTGCCATACAGGCCCGGCCCGTGCAGGGCGTTATACCGGGGCGGTGACGTCAGGTGGGGGAGGGGCAGGGTGGGGGGTTTGAAAATGCGGGATATGGATCATTACAGGTAAGTAACCAAAAAAATAAATAAAACATATTTTGTTTCCTGCGCTGCATCACATTTGGTGATGCAGAGTGGGCAACGAAAATCATTTTATTCATTGTTTTCGTTACTTACCTGTAATGGTCCATATCCCGCATTTTCAAACACCCCACCCTGCCCCTCCACGCCTGACGTCACCGGCCAGGTATAACTCCCTGCACGGGCCGGGCCTGCTGCCATGTGCTGTTTGCTGTCTGGGTTTGGCCTGCAGTGACTGCTTGCTGCCAAGGAACGGAGAAAAGGACTTTGCTGTTTGCTTTGTCATCTTGAGGAAGATCTCCAAGGGCTTGAAACTGAGCTTGCCTCCTTTTATGTCTCAGGGACACAAAGACTTCACCACCTTCTCCCCTGAATTCCCTTGTTCCCGAGGTGCCTGCTGCTGTTTAGGACCTCTGGAAACTGTTTGTCGCTGGGAAATCGACGCAACACCGAAGTAGCGTGTCGTATCCGCACTGGTTTCCCGACATATCGCAGAAGAAACCAACACAAAACCTGCCACGGCTCAAGAAATTGCCGCCACTGCACCGATCCTGATGCAAGCCTGCTCTGCGGCTGCACGAAGACATGCATCGTACCGGATCAACGCATCGCATTGAGGCGCCAAAGACTGTTGCATCGCTTGGAGTCTGCTATAAGAAACCGACGCATCAACTCCCCACACAGTAAGAAACTGATGCATCACCATCCCTGCACCGCAGTAAGGAACAGATGCATCCCCTCCCCTGAGTGTAAGGAACTGACGCATCGCCTTCCCTGTGGCCATTTTGTTTGCTTTGCGTGACCCATCTCAGGTACTCTTGAGAAAAGTGTCGCATTTACAACTTGCATTGAACTGAACTATTTCTACCGTTTGGAAAGCTGTATTTTTATTACTGTATTGTGGATTTTTATTGTTTGGTCTTGTTTTGGTTTAGATAAAGATTACTTTTATTTTTCTAAACTGGTGTGGTGTCCATTTGTAGTGTTTTCACTATATTTATGTATGTGTTCACAAGTGCTTTACACACTGCCTCTGAGATAAGCCTGTCTCCTCGTTCCAAGCTACCAAGGGGGTGAGCAAAGGTTCATTTAAAAGAGTATATCCCTTGTCCTGACTAGAAGCAAGAGTCCCTATTTGGACAAAGGTGCAAACCATTGCCAACTAGAGATCTCCATTTCTAACACTGTGTTAGACATTATAATATCCACCCCAGAATCATTTTTAACCCAAGCAATATTCAAGGAACTAGCTCGCACTGAGATATCATGCAGTCAGTTTTATCAATAAGAAGGCTATCTTCATTATTTGGGGGGCAAGACACTACAGGGCAGGTGGGACCCTGAGGTAGAGGACAAGTCCTTAGGTTGACACTACATCAAATCAATCCTTTCCTCCACCAGACCAGATTTAAAGTTAATCGCACTAATATTGACAAACAGTAGTTGGTGGTAGAAGGAGTAGCAAAAGTCTTTAAATTATTTCTGCTGTTGGATTTACTAGCTTTTCTCTTTCACATTATGGCTATTGAAGGGAAGACAAGCCTACCTTCATGAAGAACATCTAGTTATTCTTACCAATCTACCTCGGGCTAAGGGGGGTGGCCCAGCCCCGCCTCATCTGGGCTCAGACGGGCACAGAAGTGCTGCTCTGTGCACCCAGCACAATTCCCATGCAGCAGGATTACTGTTAGCACTAATTAGCACTCTGAGAATCTGACCCGCCTCCTCCCAGGTCACAGCTGAAGAGCAAAATAGGTGATAAAGTTGTCTGCCAAGTTTGCAAACCATGCAGCAAGATAACTGTCAGAGCAAAATAGTGCTCTGAGGCTCTGCCTCACCTCCTACCAGGTCACACCTGCAGGGCAGTATGGGCGATGCAGTCATCTGCCAAGGTCATGTTTCCGCTACCCCTCGTACTTGACGTAAAATTTTGAAAGTGCATTGGTTCAGGCAGGTCTTTGGATTAGATCATAGCTAATTGTTCACAACGCTATAACTGACTGCTGAGTATGATGCCATGAAGAAGTCAATTACTTTATCTTTACATTCCACAGTGGTGTTTTCCCTTCCTAGCATCCTATCAAAATGTTTCGAAGTGATCTCTGGGAATCACCAGTAGCATACAAAAAAAAAAAGAAATTACAAAAATAAAGAGGCAGCAATTTTAGCCCCATTAATGTGTGCATATCATCATCAAACTTACGTGGTTTACCTTGAAGCTCAGGGATGTGTGCATCATGTCACCATTCAGAGGTGCAAACAGAGCATCAATTATCGGAAAAATATCTCTGAGGCCCCTATCCCCAAGCACATGCCTAATATGTGCCCTGTGAAATGGCTGGGCCCATTAGTTGTAGACCTGTTCTAGAGTCACACTCTGAAGTTTCTTTTTTGCAGCATGTAAGCGTAAAGGGGAGAAAAGTTGTTATAAATTTGTCAATAAGCCAATAACTCTCTTTGATATATAATAACTCATGGGCTACTACTTAAGGTTAGTTTGTTTATTACAAAGCCAAAAATAACTTGACATAGAGACACCTCAACACGAGGGCATAGAAATACCTTCAAATAGCATGAAGCCAAATTAACACAAGTTAAGATTTCCCAGCATTTAGGGTTGATGAGTAAAAGGCATTAATTCTATCCCTACGCTAAGGTGACTTCCCTACATATGCATTTTCAATAGGAAGGAGAAACGGTGCAGTGCGTGGAGTCTTCCTAAGAAGTCACTCCGCCATCAATGGTTCAAGCAGCATAAAGCTACAATTGCAAAGAAAGAGCTTGTTCTGAGATGCTCTCTCTCCGAAGCCAAGAAAGAAGTGGGCACATTCCCCAATTCCAAAAAACAGTTATCCACAGGTAACACTTCAATGATGCATCTTGAAATCACACCATGCACTTCTGATACAGTCCTAAGTGTATTTTTCCATGAAGTCGACTGTGTACCTTTCTTTCAACAATTTGTCCTTGGTTCCCAGACCTTCTCCTGTGTGAATCATAACGGCCTTCCTTTATCAACTCAAGCCACATGATTGTAACTTTTTCTCTACTTGCCTAGCTAGTTAATTAAAGTCATTATTCTACCTAAAAGAGCATACTTCACCTGCAATACAAAAACGTGAGAAAGAACAGATTCCACAGTAAACATGATTTTCGACTATTAATCAAAAAACAAGAGTTTTCAGAGATTTGCATTTCAGGCCTGCAACTTAAGCTAACTTAAGAATTTACCAGATAAGCTTCACAAATTCACATAAACATTAATACAATTTCAACTAATACATTTACCTATGTATTAAATGTCAAAATTAATAAACACATTTAGTACATGAGAAATAGTCTGTTTCCCAGGACAAGTTTCACATGTTAACGTTTCTGCTAGTTACATTTATTTCCTACATTAAATTCTACATGACACTTGTCCATAAGTTCAGTACATCACATAACTGTGTTACTACGTATCACAATTCTAACACCTCATGTTAACAAAATGTGCTAGATTGTATGTGGATACATTCTACACATGATAATGATGCACCCCTACAAATAAATTGAGCTTTCCTCTCCAACAGTCCCCCCTCTGAGGGCGTTGAGTCATCAGAAAACATTCTGCAACAACCCTGCAAAGTAGACCAATCTAAACAGATAGCGCAGCTATTCTTCTCTGTCTAAACTCCTCCATTTGCTTCACATTCTCAAAATGACTGTCCTGAAGTCTTTCCATCCTTCTCTCTCTTTCCCTGAAGGAGGTTTGCAACTGCTTTGTTTTGTGCCACTTGTGTGCTCTTATCATACCTGTTTTTAGATAACAATACAGATTGTAATGATAAATATCGGCTTCAAGATGAATCCAAATATTCCACTTCCTACATTTGTGAACCAATTTCCCACTGCACCAAATCCCTTTCCAATATTATCCCAAACTCCTTCAGCTGCCAAGTTCTGTATTTCACGATGTATCAGTGATGTTAATAATATCCCCTCAGATCTTTACTTCTACCAGGGATATAAGTACAACACTATTGGACTTTCAGCATTTATTAGACTATGCATTTGTTTGCCAGTAATACATCTACTGCAAGATGGTTCCTCATACTCATCCTTCTTATCGAGACCATCTCCCCATCTAGGAATAACAAAGACTGAGTCATATTAACCACTATTGTAGACAGCCTTCTAATCTTGACATCATTCAACAGCACTCCCAAACTAGGTACTATTGCTCAAAATATATATCATTTAACCTCTCCTGCACTCAATCCACATTTTTTTCCTGATGTTCGACTTTCCTTCTGAACTTTCCAAATCCTCAACTATCAAATAACAAGTACCATACCATGTGTTCAGAAGCTGTACATATGCACATTCTTTCGGAACACAAAGTACACTCCTGGTATCATTCGAACTGACTCTTGCAAAAACGTCTTCCAAGGACCATTAATTGCGAAGACATGATCACACATACTCTGTCCAAAGAACACAGTATCAAACCGACCTGCAACTTGATGAATGCAAATCTTGTCTAGCTGTTCCCAATCTAAATCTATAGGACCAGAACTTCCCTTAGCCTTGTGAGCTGACTCTTCCTTGATTCACTCAGAATTCTTGTCCTTGTTGTCAGAACTAACTACTAATCCCCTACATCTATCTTCTACTTGATCTAGAAATTTCTTTTCTATGTCTGTTGGTATGCAGGTTAAGTTATGTCTATGCATGTAAGCAGTATCACTGTTTGTGAGAAATAACTTTCCATTCTATCTATTGGCTTATAATAATTCAGATTTGTTCTGGTGTTTGTAGACGGGTAATTCTGAGAGCACTACATCAAAACTCGAAAACTAGCAATCATAATGGCCTTTTCCATAAAAACATATGCAGGAGTAAACCACAACTAGTGCCATAAGTCAAAAAACAAGTGATGGTAATGGATTCCCTCCTCAACTGAAGCAGGTAGTTGCATTCACACATAACAATCTTTCACATCCATAGTGTTAATTGTACTCATACAACAACTTTGCATAAGCATTCAGCGTATAATCAACCTTGGATAGGTCTACATAAAGAAAACCACGAGTTTGCTTTATTTAGCCTTTTTCTGATCTTAGTGTGCCCTCTTTAGAGGCAGCAGTGGAAGGTGCATATTTCTTATGTACCCTTACTCCATGTCCCTCATTTTTGTGTGCACTTAAAATTGACTCTGCAATGACTGCAGCTATTACTATGATTACTCCTACAATGAGTGCACCTATAATACATTTAAGCCTATGATTAGAATTTCCAGACTCCATCCTTTAAAGTAGCTCTGATTTGAGTATGAAAGAGGTTCAACACACAGAGTCTCATTTCTACGCCTTCCTTCGAAATCTTGGACAGCTTTTTTTCAGAATGTCTCCGATTTACAAAATTTACACATGTAGCCCTCTTTCGTCTTCAAGGTGAAAACCCCTAAGTTTATTTTCCTTCCACTCAGGCCTAGGTTATCTTCTTCAGACACCTATTTACAGTGTAAAAGTTCAGTTCACATATCTAATCAGGACAGAGTCAATCTCCTCTATAACACGTTGTAACAGTTCAGCTCTCAGTGCTGCAATCTCTTGAGGAGACAATGTTACTCCACGATTAGAAAATTCAATGTCTTCCAGAATCAGAGTCCGTAAGCCACTTAGCCTTGGTGGAAAAGGAATGGTCAAAGACAGAAGTGCATTAGCGTCAATTCCAAAAACTCTTCACAAGATCTCGACAATCAGTATCGACAACTTGAACCTCAGTCTCCCTGGCATTTTTAACCAAGCAAGTCCACTTTGGGAGAGGAATGTCTCCAACACAGCACTCAAGCTCTCCTGGACCTCCTTGCACCTTCTGTGTTTTGCTCAGTTTCACTCAGATAAGACTCTGAAGATACATATATTTTTAGAAGTTCTGTCTCAGATGCAAGTCTCAGATTTCTCCTCATCTGTCTCACAGGCCCTGTTTCACCTGCAGCGTCTTTCTTCTTTAACTGCATAAGACCAAGGGGTCCATTATGATGTCGGGCGGATATCCTCCGCCAGGCTGGCGGTGGCTACCACCAGCCTGGCGGAGAAAATCCGCCCAACATCATCAGCCCAATTCCCCCCCGCCACATTAGTATGGCGGGAGGGACCGCAGCGGTGACAAACACCGCACGCATGTTTTCCGCCCCGGTCGCCTTGCGGCCGGGGCGGAAAACCAGTAACATGGTGGCGGTGTCTGTTAGACACCGCCCGCCATATTACAATGGGCTGTGGACAATGCCTTTCCGTGGCGGCAATGCCGCTACGGAAAGGCATGCAGAGACTCCCTGCGGGGGCCCGTTGCGGGCCCCCTAGGAGTCTGTGGCTTGGGGGGGTGCACATGGGGGGTACCTATGGTACCCCCCGCATTTCAAAGTGCAACATGGCAGGCACCGCGCGGTGCCTGTCATGTTGCCCTTTGAAAAGCACAACGTGCACTTTTACCATTGTATTCTCCGCCCGCTGCAATGGTAAACATACAGGATGCGCCCGCCTGCATGGCGGGCGCATCCTAATGCCTATGTCGGGACCCCCACACTGTTAGCAGGCGGTCCACTTCTCCGTTAGGGTGGCGGGCGGGCTTTGGCCGCCCGCCATCCTAATGGACCCCCAAGTGTCACATCAGTCTCTTTTACTGAGTCAGACTCTCTGTCATCCAAAATGTTACTGTCTCCCTCAGAGTCTTTACCAGGGTTTTGTGTAGCTTGACACCCTCAGAGTGACTTAGGGCCAGATGTAGGTAATCCAATTTTACCGACTCCAAAATACCAAATCATACTGAATCGGTATTTTACAATCAGAAAATGGGATGTAGGTAAAAAATTGGTAAACAATACCGATTCGGTATAATTTTGATATTCAGAATCGGTATTAACAGAGGCTGTGGTGTGGTGGGTTGCTCAGGTGTTGTTGCTGCCTGCGCTGTGGGTGGCATTTCAGTGCTTTGAGCTGCACCTTTGGCTGCGTCCTCACTCCGCTCTGTTGCTGGTGCCCTCTACTCCCTCAGTGAGGCAACCTGTGACCACCCAGTGGGGTATTCAGACATTGAAGTACCATGGTGTGCTATCAGTAAATTGCTGTAGTGCCCATTAAACTACACCATTCAAATATAAAGTCTAGCTGTGTCTCCTTACTTACTTAGAAATAGCTGCGTGTGATCTCTGCCAGTCTCAGTCTCCCATCTGTGGCTTGCGCTGCTCCTGCTGCATAGGGCTCTGGCTGTTCAGTTCCATCATCAAATTCCTCATGATGTATTATTTCCACTTCTGTGCCTTTCTTGGTGGCAAGGTTATGCAACATTGCACAGGTCGCAATGATTTTACAGCAGATGATAGGAGTGTACTGCTGTGCTACTCCACTCTTGTGGAGGCAGCGGAACCTGCTTTTTAGGAGTCCAAATGTGCGTTCTACAACGTTGCGTGTTGCTCTGTGTGCCACATTGTATCGCCACTCGCTCCTGGTAGATGGATTAAGGTAGGGGGTGAGCAAGAAGGAACGCACAGCATAAGCGCTATCGCCGAGGTGGAAAAGAGAGTGCCTTTAGTTACATACTCATCATACATTCATCTTCAGTTACTATCAGGGTGTGTCACAGTTGGTTACCTAGCAGGTATCCGTCTCCAAATTCTCCAGCAGCAAGGCGTGTGTAGATCCCACTGTTCTGGAATATGTAAGAGTCGTGGGTGCTCCCAGGGAATTTTGCCACAGTGTCTGTTATGATGTTTCCTGCGTTGCATATCACCTGCACATTGATTGTGTGTGTTGACTTCTGGTACCTGTATATGTATTCTGTGGCTGCAGGTGGGCAGATTGGGATGTGGGTGCCATCTATGCAGACTATGACGTGAGGGAAGTGTACCAGTTCATACAAATCAGTTTTGGTCTTCACCAGTTCCGCTTGTATGGCAGGGAAGCTAATGTAATGATGCATTCTCTGCATCATGGCCTCCAGGATCTTCCTGAAGTGACGGTATAAGCAGCTCTGGGACACCCCACCTACTGCAGCAATGGCACTCTGGTAACTCCCAGAGGCCAGGAGGTGTAGGCTACACAGCATTTGCACATGGGGTGGGATGGGTTGCGCCCTTGGTGTTGGGTGCTCCAGGAGTGGGTGCAGGTATCTGATCAAGTCCAGGATGGATTGTGGGTCAAGCCTGTACCTCTGCAATATCTCTGGCTCAGTAAGTTGAAAGAGTGTTATCCTGCTGCCTGTAGCCATAGCCACCTTGCAATGACGTAGAATGCCACCATTCTGGTCACAGTGTTGCATTTTGGGTCCTTTTTTATAGCCTGCACCTGGTTACCACATGCTTTCACTCCATGGTAAATACCGACTCTTAAATACCGAATTTCATGAAATTCAGTATTTTTGAGCTTTGCTACATCTCAATGATCATTTTTTACCATTTCTTATTTACTGATTCGGTAAATAGGGATTCGTTTAATTAGAATTCGGTAAATTAGAATCCGGTACTTTCCAATTTGGTAAATTCCGATTCGGTATGATACCGACTCGTATTTACCAAATCGGTCTATTTTGTACTCCTACATCTCAATTGCCCAATACCGGTCGTTAACGGCCAAAATTCTGTATTTTCGGCCGTTACCGACTGGTATTTGGCTACCTACATCTGGCCCTTAGTGTGTGTCCAGCCTCTTCACGTACCTCTACAGCTTGGCTTGTCCTCTCGTTTGACCCCTTGGTCACTGCTGGAAGTTCTTCTGGGAGAGGAGCTGTTTCATCAGAGGGACCTCAGAGTCATCAGGTGTGAGCTGCATAGACCCAATTTGGCACTCCGCCAACCAGCACAACAGTCTAGTCACCATCATCACTTGGTATGGCCCATGCCAACCAGAGTAAAGACACTTTTTTATCACATATTTTTTATGAGAACCCAGTCTCCCAGATTCAGGTCATGGCAGAGGACCTTTGAGGTCTTTACAGTCACTGTTTCAACCTCATGATACACAGAACGAACAACATCAGCCAATCCTTTACAGTAGTCAAGGACAAAATCATCAGTGATGTTCACTAATGGGGTAGCAGGCATGGCAGGCAAATATATTGCTCTTTCCATAAGTATCTCATCATGTGGCGATAACCCAATTCTCATGACAGGAATGCTATACAGGCTCATTAGCATGCATCAGGCAAATTCGCCAGCCTCGCTTGTAGGGTCTGCTGGCTTAGTGGACTAATGTGTTTACTGCAGGGACCTGTGTTCTACCTCATGGTCACAGGTTCATTCCCTGGTGGGTCCACTGAGCCTTTCATCCATCGGAGGCAGATAAAATGAGTACCATTAAGTTGGGTAACAATAAATATAAATGTAAATGTACATGTAGTACACTTGTAAAGCGCACAGCAACGGGGCGTCCCGGCGTTGTATAAAGCTGTGGCACCCTTTCTGGCTCTCCCTGTGAGATGCCCCTCCTGGGCACCCCCAAGGTGAAGCCAGGCATTCCAGTGTTGTTGGGGCCGTTGTGGAGATTAAGCAAGCTATTGCCCAGAGTTGCAGCGTGGGACCCATGATTAGAGTAGGCGCTGAGGCGAGAATTATCGAGTCCGCGGACATTGAGCCCAAGACCCTGCCGCGTCGGGACTTGAACCCTGGTCCTGCGCCTGATCTCTGCTTCAGAGTCTGCCACTCTAACCAGTGAGCCACACTTCTCCATTTACATTTACATTTACTATTCAAACTCCACCAAGTATAAACTCAGGGAAGATGCTGGACATTAATCCCATTTAATTTACTATTACCCCTTACCTAAGTAGAAACTCAGGGAAGGTGCAGGACAGTAAACCCATATGAATTACTATTCTCACTCCACTAGGTATGAATACAGGGAAGGGGCTGGACTTTAAAACCATATAATTTACTATTACCACTCCACCGAGTATAAACGCAGGGAAGCTGCTGGACACAAAACCCTTATAAATTACTATTCCAACTTCACCAAGTATAAATTCAGGGAAGGTGCTGGACAGTAAACCCATTTAATTTACTATTCCCACTCCACCAAGTTTAAACTCAGTGAAGGTGCTGGACATTAAACCCATATAATTTACTATTACCATTTCACCGAGTATAAACTCAGGGAAGCTGCTGGACACAAAACCCTTATAAATTAATATTCCAACTACACCAAGTGTAAACTCAGGGAAGGTGATGGGCAGTAAACCCATATGAATTACTATTCTTACTCCACTAAGTATATATACAGGGAAGGTGCTGGACTTTAAACCCATATAATTCACTATTCCCACTCCACCATAATACAACTCAGGGAAGATGCTGGACACAAAACCCATATAAATTACTATTCCAACTCCACCAATTATAAACTCCAGTGTGGTGCTTAACATTTAATCCCATATATTATACTACTCACACTCAAATAATTATATACTCCAACAATATGCTTCATAATAAACCAATGTAATTAACATTAATACATTTTAGATACCTCTCTAATATTAATTTAAATTTTATATCAAACTTACTACACTTTTACGAATATGCTTTTTTGTTATGACATAATTTTTTCACTCTTCCTTCAATGAATATAAATATTATTGTAAATCTATTTTAAATAATTTAGCAATAATGTTTTGTTTTTATTTACATATCTATTTAATAAATTATAACATTGTTAATTTATTTTTTTCACAACATTATTATTAATATTAAATTTATCGAAATTGTAATCAATATTTAAACAACAAATTCCAATATTAAATAGTAAAATACATTTTTATATTTGTTTCCTACATTTATATTTCTAAATATTTTTTTTAATCATTTTTGTTACATTTCTCAAAAAATACATCTCTAAATTATTTGTAATATTGTGTTAATTTATTTCTGAATTTACATTAAATACTTTAAAACAATTCCCACCCTATTCCCCTAAAAACCCACAACCCACACATAAAAAAACTAAGGAGTCCATTATGATGTAAGGCGGATTTCCTCCGCCAGGCTGGCGGTGGCTACCGCCAGCCTGGCGGAGGAAATCCGCCCGACATCATCAGCCCAATTCCCCCCGCCATATTAGTATGGCGGGAGGGACCGCAGTGGTGACAAACACCGCCCGCATGTTTTCCGCCCTGGTCGCATTGCGGCTGTGGCGAAAAACCAGTAACATGATGGTGGTGTCTGTTAGACACCGCCCGCCATATTACAATGGGCTGTAGACAATGCCTTTCCGTGGCGGCAATGCCGCCACGAAAGGCATGCGGAGACTCCCTGTGGGAGCCCGTTGCGGGCCCCCTGGGAGTCCGTGCCTTGGGGGGTACACATGGGGGGTACCTATGGTACCCCCCGCATTTCAAAGTGCAACATGGCAGGCACAGCGCGGTGCCTGTCATGTTGCCCTTTGAAAAGCACAACGTGCACTTTTACCATTGCGGCGGGCGGAGATTTCTGCTCCGCCCGCCGCAATGGTAAACATACAGAATGCGCCCGCCTGTGTGGCGGGTGCATCCTAATGCCAATGTCGGGACCCCTGCACTGTTAGCGGGCCCTCCACTTCTCCGTTAGGGTGGCGGGCGGGCAAAGCCCGCCCACCATCCTAATGGACCCCTAAGTTTTCCAATAATTTAAATTTATATTTAATTTTAAATATTAGAAAATTTCTACTTTAAATTTTGTTTTTTTTATAAATTTACAACCCGTCCCTAAAATTTTTTAAATAAATTAATAATTTTTATTTTTATTATTTGAACACAATTCTACATTGTTAAATTTTGTTCTAAATTTAATTATATATATTTTAAAACACTTCCCACCCTATTCCCCTAAAAATGCACAACCCACACATAACAAACAAATTTTCACATAAAACTTAAATGTAAATTTAATTTTAAAACATTTGAAAATTTCTAAAATAATTTTTAAGTTAAATCTTGTTTTCTTTATAAATGCACAACACATCCCTAAATTTTTTAAAAATATTAAATAATTTTTCTTTTAAATACATTTTTACAATTTCAAATTTTAAATTTTTGTTCAAAATTTAATTATATATATTTTAAAACACTTCCCACCCTATTACCCTAAAAACCCACAACCCACCAATAAAAAATAAAAAATAAAAACATTTTACATTTTTTAAAAATTTTACACAAATTTTATTTGTTCTAATTATTTCAAATATTAAATATCTATTTTTGATAAAACTTCCCACCCTATTCCCCTAATAACCCACAACCCACCCCTAAAAATTTACAATTTTGCAAATTTTTAATATTTTTATTAATTTTTTATAAATTAAAATTTTACATTATTTGCAAAATCATATATATTTTAAAACACTTCCCTCCCTATTCCCCTTAAAACCCACAACCCGCCCCTAAAAATTCACAATTTTGCAAAATTTTAATATTTTTATTTTTTTATGAATAAAAATGTTCAATTATTTGCAAAATTATATTATATATTTTAAAACACTTCCCACCCTATTCCCCTAAAAACCTACAACCCGCCCCTAAAAATTTTCAATTTTGCTAAATTTAAATCTTTAAATAATTTTTTATAAATTAAAATTTTAAATTATTTGCAAAATTATATTATATATTTTAAAACACTTCCCACCCTATTCCCCTAATAACCCACAACCCGCCCCTAAAAATTTACAATTTTGCAAAATTTTACTATATTTATTTTTTAAATATAAAAATTTAAAATATTTGCAAAATTATATTATATATTTTAAAACACTTCCCACCCTATTCCCCTAATAACCCACAACCCGCCCCTAAAAATTTACAATTTTGCAAAATTTTACTATATTTTTTTTTTTTAAATATAAAATGTTTAAATTATTTGCAAAATTATATTATATATGTTAAAACACTTCCCACCCTATTCCTCTAAAAACCCACAACCCGCTCCTAAAATTTATTATACTTTAAAAAAATAAAAAAATGTCATATTTAAAAAAAATATATAGATACTTTTTTTACATTAATAAACAATTTGTAAATTTATTTTATACAAAACACATTAATATTTCTACATTCTTAACAGACTATAATTAACAAATCAATATTCTAACACTCTATTTTTTGACATTTGATATTCTGACACTTTATATTTTGACATTCGATATTCTGACACTCTATATTTTGACTTTTGTCACTAACACTAACAAATGATATTTTAAACAATCGATATAAACTACTCGGTATTTTTTACTTCGATATTTTATTTACAACTTAAAAATCGATAAAACTTTACCTCGATATTACTTACCTTGATATTACTGCTATCTCGATATTCTGGAGTTGATATTAAGTCCAGTCGAAACTAAAAACTTGATTTTGAGAATGCACACCGGTTCCAGCACTACATGAATTTGTGCTGGAGGTGGTTGGGGCAGCTTTGCAGAATAGTGCTGTTCACACTATACACCTGACAACAGACATGTGGACCAGTTGCCAAGCCCTTGATTACATGTGCATCACTGCACACTGGGTCTCTTTTTCAGGGGTTAGAGCAAAGATAAAGGCCGGTGTTGACCATGACACAAATTTTCATAGCTACTCGGAAACATGCAACAGTAGCCATGTTTGCCATGGAGAAATCTCATACAACATTAAACAGTTTGGATGAGTTCAACACAAAGGTCTTTCAATGGCTTTCTCCAAGAAAGTGCATGATTGGTTATGTTTCCACGGATAATGGCAACAATGTAGTTAAGGCCATGCAGCAAGGTCAATATTTCAGAGTGTCGTGTTTGGCGCACTGTATAAACCTGGTTGTGCAAGATTTCTTGAAAAAAGAAAATATAGACAGCAAGTTACTGACCACCTGCTGAAGAATCTGCACACATTTCAGCCATTCTTTTAAGGCCCGGAAGGAGCTGAGGCGCATGCAACATGAACGTAGACTGCCAGTCAAAGGACTCATCCAGGAGGTGGTAACACTTGGAACTCAACCTTCTACATGTTTGAGCTTCTGTCTGAGCAGTGAGTGGTAATCAATCAGTATGTCTTTGGACTGGGTTCTACTATGAAAGACATGTGGCTAGAGTTGGAGGATTAGAAGCTAATTAAAAGCCTGACAGACATGCTTCGTCCATTTGAGGTCTTCACGCGTGAAGTCAGCAGGGAGGACTTTACTTTGGGCAAAGCTATCCCATTGTTGCGCATGCTAGAGCACCAACTGAAAGCGGTGTGTTCAACGTTCAAAGATGATACTGGGAAGACGCATATCAGTTGCCGGAGATCTTATTAAGCAGCCTAGTTGGCAATCAAAGGCTTCAAAACATACATACAGAACAACATTACATTTGTGCCACTATTCTGGATCTACGGCACAAAAAGGCAGTGGCCAGCAAAGCATTCATTCCTTTTGATGAAGCAGATGTTTAAAGTACAAACATTGGCTAGCTGTGTCAGCCACTCGGTTCGAATGCCTAATTTGGATTGCAAGTGGTTTGAAGAAATTCCATGGTGGGAAAGGGCAGTTAGGGCCTAGCTGCAGAGCGCTCATGAATTGATTTCGGAACTAGGCCTACATTTTTCTGTCACATTTTCCAGTTTTGCTTTTTTGCCTGTTTGGGGGTGTTCTGCTTTTTTGCGGGTGGGTTCAGGGGTCTGGGGGCAATGCTGGGAAGGACTAATATCGGAATCAAGTGGTTTGGAGAAAATCCATGGTGAAAAAGTTTTTCATTTTTGGGACTTTTTGCTCACTTTCGTGTTTTCGGGGGGCTGTTTGGGGGGGGGTTCCTGGTGTTTGGGGGGGTTGGGGGTCTTGGAGCAATGCTGGGCGTGCCTTATTTTGGTTGCAAGTGGTTTGAAGAAAATCCATGGTGGGAAAGGGGAGTTAGGGCCTAGCTGCAGAGCGCGCATGGATTGATTTTGGAACTAGGGCTAAAATTTTCCAAGTGTCACATTTTCCAGTTTTGCTTTTTGCCTGTTTTGGGGTGTTCTATTTTTTTGTGGGTGGGTTGACGGGTCTGGGGGCATTGCTGGGAAGGTCTATATCGGACGCAAGTGGTTTGGAGAAAATCCATGGTGAAAAAGTGTTTCTGTTTTTGCACACTTGCCTGTTTTTTGGGGGGCTGTTTGGGGGGCTTCTAGATTTCTGGGGGTGGGTTTTGGGGTCTGGGAGCACTGCTGGCACAGTCTAATTTTCATTGCATTTGTTTTTTCAGAAAATCCATGGTGAAAAAGGGGAGTTAGGGCCTAGCTGCAGAGTGCATTTGGACTGAATTGAAGGTAGGCTCGAAATTTTCTAAGTGTGAGTTTTTGCATTTTTGCTTTTTGGCTGTTTGGGGGTATTCTACTTTTTTGCGGGTGGGTTGACAGGTCTGGGGGCATTGCTGGGAATGTCTAATATCGGACCCAAGTGGTTTGGAGAAAATCCATGGTGAAAAAGGGGGGCTAGGGGGCCTAGGGTTAGGGTTAGGGTTAGGGTTCTAAAATCGCACTTTACACTTTACACCTAGCTTGAGGGGAAAGATCCACAAATTTTGCCCACACTTATTTATCTTTGAAAAGGAGACTCAGAGTACGCACTTTCGAAATGATGCTTGTACGTTTTGTAATACTGCCTACTCTGAAACTGAAAGTGTTATTTTTGCACTACACAGCGTACCTTATATTTTTTTCTCCGTAGTGTTTTAATATCACTTCCTGTTTTCCATCAACAATTACAGGCCGGATTTTACCCTGTGCAATGGCAAAAAGGATGACCTCAGGCTTAGCGACCCGCAATTCAGCATCCGCCAGGCAGGCAGTGGAAAAGGTGTCTTCTGGTCCCCAACATTGATCGACGGAGCGTCAGATGGAATGGAGGAGTGCCGCGAAAAAGAGGAATGGCTGGATGCATGCAACTTCCCAAATTCAACAGGACAACTACAACAACATACAGTTACAGTATCCATCTTCATTTCTACTTATCTTTTAAGTAATGATATTGCTGTGAACTTCTGTGCGTGTGACTCTGTGCATTTCTTTGCTCTCTGCTTCAATTCATCCCTCCAGCCATTTTATACTTTTTTCTTTGCTAATTTAATGTACTAAGTAGTTCTTCTCTCTAAGGGCAGATAGGCAAGTGAAATTGCCTAATTACTGCAGCCCTGTACTGTCACATTGTTTCTTCATAGTTAGTACATTGTAGAAAGTACTACTTACTTTACAGTAACCTATCCATTCAGCAAACAACTTTATGCATGCAGTAGTGCATACACTTCCTTCACGTCCCTTAAAAGATTTATGGATAGCTTTGTATCCAAAGATTTGTTTATCTTCATTTGTTGTTTGTCCATGCTGTGTTTTTTTTCCCTCTCTCCGCAAAACTTTCCCCACAAACCTCATTCCCATTCAAGTTTCAAATCCTAACTCTCTTCCCCCGAGCTGTATGGTTTTCATTGAGGTGTGAGTAAATTGCAACAATAATTCCACACACTTGCTGGGGAGGATAAGGTCAAAGCAACAGAAAATAAATTTCAAGGCTGTTGAAGGAATCCGAGGAGATATTCTTACTCAGCTTTACACAGACCCAGGACTATTTGAAATCAAATCTGATTTTCATGGGCGCCATCAACTGTATCGATCATCAAGAACATCCTCCTCCTACACGTGGCAAATAATTCCGCTGCTGTGTCCTTCACTTTCAGTACTATTTCTTGTAGTAGCCAAAGCCAAACTATACGCAACTAGTATACTTTGGAAACTTTAGCATTTGTTAGGCTACATTATGGCACTGTTCTTGTGCACTATGCTATGTATCGTACTGTTGTAATGATCCGCTCAGGCCACTCAAGGTTTCATTTTCTTTTTTTTCATATGCTGCTACTGCCACTGTGTACCACCACTACTACCACCACAACGATTCCATTTCATCCGCCCAGGATTGCCAACCTTCATCGCCAGTTGCCATGCAGACAGCCCTGTGCCTAGCCCTATTCTCAAACACGAATCACAGGTAAGATTAGCGTTTGGGGGGAGGAAGAATAATGGAGTAGGAGGAGAGTGGAGAGACTGACGCTAGTACTACTAAAGTAGTAGGACAATTGAATTCACTAACTCTGTGAGTGGCACTTACTTTTGTAAACATTTGGGCGATTACTTATACAATTTGAATCAATCAATCAATCAATCAATCATAACACTTGTATAGCGCACTACTCACCCGGCAGGGTCTCAAGGCGCTTGGGGAAGGGGTCCGCTACTGCTCGAACAGCCAGGTCTTGAGTTGTCTCCTGAAGGTGAGATGGTCCTGGGCCAGCCGAAGATGGATGGGGAGGGAGTTCCATGTCTTGGCCACCAGGTAGGAGAAGGATCTGCCACCGGCGGTGGCTCTTCGGATGCGTGGCACGGCGGCAAGGGTGAGGCTTGTAGAACGTAGCTGGCGGGTGGGCGTGTAGAAGGTCAGGCGGTCGTTGAGGTACTTGGGGCCCAGGTCGTGGAGAGATTTGTGTGCATGGGTGAGGAGCCTGAATGTGATCCTCTTGTTAACGGGGAGCCAGTGCAGGTCCCTGAGGGGGCCGGAGATGTGGCTGCGTCGAGGATGTCCAGGATGAGTCAGGCGGAGGCGTTCTGGATGCGTTGGAGTCTTTTCTGTAGCTTGGCTGTGGTTCCGGCGTAGAGGGCGTTTCCGTAGTCCAGTCGGCTGGTGACGAGTGCCTGGGTGACCGTCTTCCTGGTTTCTTTCGGGATCCATCGGAAGATCTTGCGGAGCATGCGTAGGGTGTTGAAGCATGACGAGGAGACGGTGTTGACTTGTCTGGTCATCGAGAGGGAGGAGTCCAGGATGAAGCCCAGGTTGCGTGCGTGGTCTGTTGGCTTGGGAGTGGCGCACAGGGCGGGGGGCCACCAGGAGTCGTCCCAGGCGGAGGGCAATGGTCCCAGGACAAAGACTTCCGTCTTGTCTGAGTTCAGTTTCAGGCGGCTGTTCTTCATCCACTCAGCGACGTCTTTCATCCCTTCGTGTAGGCTTGTTCTAGCGGTGGCGGGGTCTCTGGTGAGGGAGAGGATCAGTTGGGTGTCGTCGGCATAGGAGATGATGTTGAGGTTGTGCTGGCGTGCGATGGCTGCAAGAGGTCTCATGTAGATGTTGAAGAGGGTGGGGCTGAGTGATGATCCCTGCGGTACGCCGCAGATGACTTCGGTGGCCTCGGAGCGAAACGGGGGGAGGCGGACTCTCTGTGTTCTTCCGGTGAGGAACGAGATGATCCACTCCAGCGCCTTCTCTTGGATACCGATGTTGCTGAGGCGTTGAACTGGGGTACGGTGGCAGACAGTGTCGAACGCTGCAGAGAGGTCCGGAAGGATGAGGGCCGCTGTTTCCCTGTTGTCAAGCAGGGTTCTGATGTTGTCGGAGGCTGCGATGAGGGCTGTCTCGGTGCTGTGGTTGGCTCGGAAGCCAGACTGCGAGGGGTCTGGGGATCCGTTCGTCTCGAGGAAGGCTGCAAGCTGTCTGTTGACGGTCTTCTCGATGACTTTGGCAGAAAAAGGGAGGAGCGAGATGGGGCGGAAGTTCTTGAGGTCGGTGGGGTCAGCTGTTGGTTTCTTCAGTAGGGCGTTGAGCTCGGCGTGCTTTCAGTTCTCCGGGAAGGTGGCGGTGTCCAAGGAGGCGTTGATGACGTCCCGGAGTTGGGGTGCGATGATGGAGTCGGCCTTGTTGAAGACGTGGTGGGGGCAGGGGTCGGTCGGAGATCCGGAGTAGATGGTGTTCATCGTGCGGGCTGTGTCTTCGGTGGTCACCGCGGTCCAGGTGTGGAGGGTGGCGGTGGGGGGCGTTGGTTCGGCGGTTGGGTGCGTGGATGGTGCGCTGAAGCTGTTGTGGATGTCGGCGATCTTGCGGTGGAAGAACGAGGCGAGAGAGTCGCAGAGATCTTGTGAAGGAGTGATGTCGTTGTTGCCGGTGCTGGGGTTGGAGAACTCCTTGACGATGCTGAAGAGTTCCTTGCTGTCGTGGGCGTTGTTGTCCAGTCGTTCCTTCAGTGATTTCTTCTTGGTAGTACGGATAATCTGGTGGTGCTTGCGGGTGGCGTGTTTGAGGGCGGTCATGTTGTCTGTGGTCTCGTCGAGGAGCCAGGCTTTCTCGAGGGTGCGGCAGTTTTTCTTGGAGTCCTTGAGTTCGTCGGTGAACCAGGGGGCTTTCTTGCTACTGGGTCTGCTGGTAGAGTTCTTTAGTGGCGCAAGGTCATCGGCGCAGTCGGTCAGCCACTTCGTGAGGTTGTGTGCTGCTTCGTTGGGGTCCGTTGTGTTGGCGGGTGGGTTCTGGCTGAGGGAGGTGGTGAGCTGCTCGGTGGTGATCTTGCTCCAGCTCCTACGAGGTACCTGTTGCGGGTGGTGGTGGGTCGTAGTTCTTTTGAAGCTGAAGTGGACGCAGCTGTGGTCGGTGGTGTCGAGCAGGTTCCAAAGTTCGATGGCGTGTCTGTGTATTGAGCGGGTGTTGAGCAGGATGCACTTGAGGTGGCTGTTGTTGGTACTCGGCTTGGCAGCAGTGCTGCAGGTCCGGATGCAGGTGAACTTGCAGGCTTGGCAGTGAAGGGTCCGTGGGTGCGTCTCGGGGTGGCTCGGTGGCAGGCTCTTGTTCGGTCGGGTTTGAGTGCGATGAGGGTGGCGGCGTCGTAGGTCCGTCATGTGGGCAGGCATCGTCGGGGGTCAGGGGTCCTGGTGCTGGGCGCGGTCCAGACGCGGACGGGCGCAGATGGGCTCACCTTTGGTGCGCCTTCGGCACGCAATCGGCGCTCCCGCTGCGCGTCAACGCTGCACGTACGCATGCACTCTGCCATAAATGGAGAGTGGGGGGGCGGGGCGAGGGAGGAGCAGCTAGGAGGCGGGAGCGGGGTGGCGAGTTGGGGAACGATGCGGTGATGCTAGAGGGAGTGGGGGTGGGGCCACGGGGGGGGCAGCGGCAGGGAGCGGGGTGGGGCAGGGGAGAATTGGGCAGCCAGTTCAGTTTCAGGAAACCAAAGGAACCATTAACCCCCCTCCCCCACAAAACAGTAAAAACGCGTATGCAATGTTTAAGTTGAAAGCAAATAATTATTTAAATCCATAACAAAAATAAACTATCCCGCAAGACCTGAGCCACCCCCCTCCCTAACCACAAAGAATGTCCGTGAAAAAGTCCACAAAGTCAAAGAAAAAACCCAACTCCCAATTCCCACCCCCCCCAAAGTCTTTAAAAAAGGGGCAAGGGACAGTCTCTCCTCCTCTACTGCCACCCGCGGTGTCCTTTGCCCAAGTCGGACCGTTGCTTCCCGTGGAGGTTCTTCTTGAGCAGGCTCTTCATTCTCTCCATCTCCTGCTCAAGGTTGGACACCCTGAGGGTTAGGCAGTGTATACGGGCCTTGCACCTGCTGTGGGAGGCAGCTGATTTTTTGGTTGCTTGGCGGTGGAAGGTGGCTGCTGTACCACGGCTCCGTACCGCAGGAGGCTTGCGCTGACTGGCTGACCCAGGGAGTGCGGAGGAGGATGCGGCTGTCACGGTGGATGTTGTGGTAGACTGCGTCTCCTCCTCGTCCTGGGCCACCAGTCCCAGATATTCGGCAACAATCGCCACCAGCTTCTTTTGCCGGGCCCATCTAGCCAACTCCTTCCGTGTTAGTTTGGAAGGTGCATCTATATGAAGAAAGAAAGACATACAGTACATAACATTTGTGGCCTGTATCTATCTAACCTCCCACTTCGTCAGCCTCTGCTCTAACATTAGTGGGAGTTTCAGGAATCAATTCTATGAACACTATATAGACTCACTACATTAGAGTGACTATGACAGAACACCAGTCTTATTCTTCTTCTTCTCTCTTTTTTAGCGAAATTGGTACGTAAACTTCTGGAAGCCAGCATAATGCCAGCGCAGTCAACTTGCACCCGAGAAAAACAGACGCAAGCCATGATGACACAGACTTGTGTTACTGTACCAGTCCAGTACATGCAGGTGGTGAAGCTCTTACTTTTCTATTATGGGTGGCACTGAGAATACTCTGTTACAAGGGCTACTGCTTAATTAATTTAACTTTCACCCTACAGTGCCAATGACTACTAGAAAAGGAAAATGAAGAAGATAAATAATATGATTATCTATCCCTTCACAGGATATTTGCTTACATATGGGATGACTTTAGGTGCTTTGTTTTTTATTGAGTGAACACTGTTAGGCCACACATGAATGACAGAGTTGTACTAAAATTATTAACAGAGGTAGTGAGTGGCCCACCTAATCACCGGATATATGCTGTGCTTGCAATACAAACTACTGCTACTATTCTTAGTAGTATTCGGAAAAAATTACAACTTCTTTTCCTTGCCTTTGCTACACTGGAACGGACGTGCGGGTGCGGTGTTACATGCTCTTCAAAGTAACACTTAGTTCATTCAGTGACCGTCTACTCTCTCTACATACACATATGCTATCTATGAGTCAGATAGTACCGTGATCCAGGCATCCATCCATTCAAAGTAAATGTCAATCATTCTTCTTAATGCCTCAACTGGACAAACCTTACTTTTTCTCATGGAAAAACAACATTTTCATTTTATTTTGGAAATTGCAAGCCATGCATCCGTGCTTGACTTGCATTTGAATTAGAACCAAAGGATATATTGCGCACACATACAGTTTCTGTTTCACCCACCCAGGAAGTCTTCTTCCCTTTTTCCTTCCACCCATCCTTGCTTCATCCTTCAACCGGCCATGCATCATATTCCCAGCCACCTCGGGCAGCATTCACAAACACGTATCATTCTTTGCCAGTCATCATTACTTTTAACTTGCTCGTCCTTCCACACTTACTTACACCCTTCTTTCCCTTTTCGTTCATCCCATCCATCAAGTTCATCTCTGATCTGACTTGGCTTCTCGATAAAACTTTCACAGCTGAGTTGAAGTCAATTTAGAGGAGGCTACTACCTGGTTGATGAAAACTTAGTTCTAAATTTGTAAGTCTTCTTAACAGTAAAGTATACTTGTACTGTACAACATATACACCTGTGCAGAGAGCACACTCTGCAGTCTGCAATCTCAATAAGTAAAGAATATAATAGCTTACCACTGTCCACCACTAACGTTACATACCCCACAGCAGTTCCCGCTGGCTGTTGCACCGCCTCCGCCCCAGGAGTGCCCAACTCCGCGCTGGCCCCAGCACCGGTGGATGGCTGTGCCGATGTTCCGCCTAGAAAATAAATTTCAGATACCACTCCCTAGTATTTTGTCTAGGAATGAAAAAATGTTACTACGACTACACAAACAAATTTAATAATTTGTGACTCTCTAGTCTAAAATACATTTTTTCAGGGAAGGGTGTTTTTTTAGTTATGCTTAGCCGTAACATGTCTTGCTACACTTTTTCGCACAACTGATGAATGCTTGCTTTCTAACATACACCAATTTTCTTAACACAGACAGAAGCTTCCCTTATAAGAACAAGAGCAAGATCAGATCATCATCACTAGGACGGAGTCAGCAACGATTCAGCACCACAAAGAAGACTTGAAGTTCCAACCAGATGAGGGCTCGCCCACAATTAATGTGTGAAATCACTAAGAACTTTTCAATTTTCAATCCACCGTTTATGTTGTATGATGAACTTGATTTTAATAAATGTTTTTACTTTTAATAAAGCTTTAAAACTTACATAGACTCTGTGGTTTTTGGTCATGAGTGTGTGAGCGAAAGGGTTTGCAATTTGCCAGCATGAGTCCGTGGCTCTGAGAGGTCGGGTCTGTGACTCCGTAGTCTTATGTCCTGGGTTGTATTATCATTGGGGATCAATCATCAATGAATTCGGGAGCTAAATGACTCTGACACACTAGCTAGTCAGTAAGGAGGTTGGGGATTCAAATTCTGTTATGACTGAGGTATGTGGAAAGTCTAACTGCGCCTATTATAATTGATAAACAATGCACTATTTCGTGTCCATACTTCTGTTTGTGCAGAAATGTCCCTGCAACAGTAGTAGTATGGACTGTCCTCCTATCCAATCAAGTATCTTATTCTTTCTTGGTGGTCATTGACATTTTATTGTTGGGAATTGTCAAAGCATAAACATTTATAAGACTTCAAAAGACATTATGGACAACCCAGAGGACTGCACGCAGTGCATAGAGCTATTGCTGAATAGAATGGGAGTTTTGTTTACCACCTTTTGCCAACTGTGCAAGCTTAGTTAGCTACACAGACAGACTAATAATAATCTAGTAGTACCACAGGGAGTCATAATAAAGGCAGGATAAGAATTTAGAAACAGTCTACAAGAAGATCAAAGACGATTTAGAAAAAATCTAATGAGGAACGTTAGGAAAAAATAGGTGCTGTAAAAGATAGGGAAGTATAAATATTAATATTAACAGGAAAACTTACTGGGGCCAGCAGAGGAGCCCTCACCGGACCGATCCTGGCCTTCCTGATCTTGTCCCTTCTCCGCCGGCGCCGCTACCTCCTCCTATGTTTCCTTGCCTCTGGGGGGTACTGATGTACAACGTGAAAGAAAGACACAAACAAGGATGTTTGTTGTCAACCAAATCAAACATTTAAAAATAACAATAACACATTTTTTCAGGGAAATAGACAACAATTGCAAAAAATTTATTGACGTATCTGATGTGGTCTACTAGGATATTAGTATTGCTGGATTCGCGGACCGTCGACTTGGAAAGTTATGTAACTCACTAAACCAACTACAAAAAGGTTCGACTAGGACTGGCAGGCAGCACTCCGCAGCACGCGAAGTGACAGACACGGTCCATCGTGATTGCAGACCAGTGAGAACACTAAAAAGTTTCCTACTAAATAACCAGTCATAATATACTCAAACTATCAATACACCACCACTATCTCTTCTTAGTGGAAGGAGTACAAAGGAAGGACTGGACTTGAGTCTCTAGGGGCAGATTTATAAGCCCCTTGCGGCTCTTTTGCTCCATCGTTGCATGACTTTTGTGACGCAGTGGCAGAGCAAAAGAGGCGCCATGGTGCGGGGTATATTAACAACGTGACGCATCTGGGAGATGCATCACATTCAGGGGGCGAACCGGCACAAGGGAGGGCGTTCCTGTGCAGGAACGCATCCTAAAAGAGGCTGTGTGAAATCTACAAGATTTCACTCAGTCACTTTTAGGCCAATGCTGCGTCAAAACCCTGCGCCTGCTTGAAGCAGACGTACGGCTTGACGCAGCATTGGGGAGATAGGGCACCCCAGAGCATTGCTGGAGCTGCGTCGTGCTTGCGACGCAACTCCAGCAATGCGCCGCCTTTACGGCACAGATGCGTGACACTTCTGTGTCGCTTTTGCCCCATAGTGGGCTGCATTGTAAATGCGGCGCATCATGGGTGGTGGAGGCGTGGCGCACAATTACTGGCTCATCCCTGCTAATTTGCCGGGATGCGCCAGTAATTGTAAATCTGCCCCTTAGTGTCTAGCATTAGGCAGTTCTGTAAAGTACACTCATACATGATCACTCAGGCCAATGAAATGAGCACAAAATCGAAAACAAATAAGCATAGTAGCACCGCCACTGAGCAGGCGAGCAGTGCACCTGAAATGCAATCACAGAAGATTTTGAAACATAATTTACCTACAATGTAATCTGCAGCATTATTGCTCTTCGGAAAAAACAAAAATGTGCAATATGATAACATAGATCAGGAGAAAACAGAGTAGTGATTAAATAGCTACTACTACTCACCAAGCCCAGGGATCTCGATGTCTAGCAGGTCGAGGAGGTTGTTTTCACGGTCCAGGATGTTGGACCACCGGTGCGTGGCCTGGCTGTAGGTGCGCCGGACCCGAGACTGCTGATACATGGCCCGGCACACCTTCCCCCACAGCTGCCGACGCTCCCAGAGCCCGTACCCACCAGTGATCCTGCCGCCTGCCGCAATGGTCTTGGGGAGGCGGCGCTGGATATAAAAAATCAGTGCGGGCAGCAAAGGATGGCAAAGATTGAAGCTTGATAGAAAAAGCATACCCAGAACCATAGCAATGAATGAAAAACAAGATGGCCTCACCTGTTGAGGACCGCGTGGGTAAGTTCGCGTGATATTCTCCATGCGAGCACGCAAAAACACACGCGAACCCGTAATAGCACGCCACACACAACGCAAGATTGCCAATAGACCCCGGAAACAGAAATACGCAACGTGCACAAGATGGCCGCACCCATGTATGACCGCATGGGCAACTTTGCGGTCAGTGCGCTGCAAGCGGCCCGCAAATACGCAAAAAAACCAGCGAACACGCAAAAAAAAGCCGCAAATTCGCACAAATTCGCAGATTATGCGGATCGCAAACTCGCTTTCGCAAATTTCGCCCATGCTTTAAGAAGTCATAGCTGTAGAGATACAGGGAAGGCGTGGACAGGCTCCTATATATAAATGGACTGTAGCAGTATGTGTAGTGTTTGGCAGAAATCTATTAATCTACAAAGAGGTTTTTTACTAAACTTTCCATGCAAAAGTCTAAAACAGAAAATAGTGATTTTTCAAGGATTATATCCATGCAAAGTAAGGAAGTATACTAATTTACAGGGACATTACTAGAAAGTCTATTGAAAAAAGTTTGCAAAAGCACCTTTCATCACTTTAGAATGTTAGCTGTTCACAACTCTGAAATGTGAAAACTAGTTAGGGGGCTTTACTATGCTAAAGCTCCTGCCCTATGTTTAAGAGAAATGAATAGAGCTCTTTTGCATGGTATAGTAGCAGAGGTACAAAACGTTTCTGATGATTTTCCATTTTCATTTCTTTGGTCCTGAGGAGTAGTGTAAGGAAAATAAGGACTTGGTATCTGCAGGTGTAGCATAACAGGACACAGGTAGTACTGTTCATAACTTTCAAGAAGAAATTAGAAAAGTTTAACACAGTGTGTTCAGAGGAAGCAGACTGTGTTTGTTTATGTTGTCGACACCCTCACTGCAAAACTCAAACTTGAATGTTGTTGTGTCTTCGAAAACTGAAGAGGACAACAGAGATAAATGGTGAGAATCTGCAGTTTATTTATTTGTAGAAGAACACTTTGATTGTTCCACACAACAAATTATATGTCAGTACTGTAATACTTTGGTGTTTTTTTTGTTTTATATTGCACAAATTCAACCCAAATGTATCAGAGCACTTTAAATGAACACCAGTTATTTACAGATGAACACATTCATTTTTTGTTAGGCACGGGGAGATCAAGGGCCAGATGTAGGAGACTGAATACCTCTCGGTAACGGCCAATTTCGTCCGTTACCGACCAGTATTTGGGTATTGAAATGTAGGGGGCCTTTATTTTACAGAATCGGTAAATTTACTGATTCCCTAAATTTACCGACTCTGTAAAATACAGATTCGGTAACTTTACCGAATCGGTAAATCTATATGTAGGTGGCACTGCAAACAGTGCCACAGGCCCGTAAGAATTTTTACTATTGCATGGTAAATAACGAATTCCTGTGTACATGCACATCTGTGCATGTACACCTGTGCCATGAGGCACACAGACATGCCCCAAGTGCATGTATGTGCTTCACATGGCACACAAGCCTGATTCAGGGGTGCAACAGGGTGTCAAAGTGACACCCTGTCCCCCTTGTCAATTCGGTAATTTTACCGAATCGGTATTTACGGAGTCGGCAATTGCCCTAGGTTCCTATGGGCCTCAAGGCCCATAGGAATCAATGGCAATTGCCAAATCCGTAAATACCGATTCGGTAATTACCAAATCATTCTGATTCGGTAAAAATTACTGAATAATTACCTACATCTTATTTACCGAATCTAAAATACCGATTCGGTAAAATTCGGTATTTTAGAGTCGGTAAATAAGATTTACCTACATCTAGCCCTAAGTGATCTGCCCAGAATCTCAGGATGTTGAGCGCCCCGCTGAGACACAAACCCGGTTCCCCTGCTTGGAGGTCGACAGCACTTGCCTTGGAGAACAATAAAATGCCAGCTAGAGCAGTCCACAACAAGTTATAATTAGTTCCAATCGCTCAAGAACTACAAGATTCAAATTTTCATGAATCAATTATAATATAGTGTATACATCCATTCCAAGTTATAGTTTGCATGTAGCCAAAAACAGGGAAGTTCTCTCCAACTGAGCTCCAGAAAGGACTTAAAGGTAGTGCTGTGTACTTGCATTAGATTGCAAGCAGAATATTGAAACTGTAGGGGGAAAAGAGAGATTTAGGAGAATACCTTATTATTCTAGTGAATGGTGGCCCTACTAAGAGTAAAACAAAATTGGCACCGGAAGTGGCTCAGAACAGCAGTACGCCCGGAGGTAGCGTACATTCGGGAGTTAGAGTGGCTGTAGCTGCACGCCAAAAAACGGGAGCAGAATTTGCGGAGTCCGCGGAGCAACGCGACGGAGTTGTAACAGAAGCAGGAGCTGGGGCAAGAAAAATCTGGAGAGCTCGTCGGAGTTGATCAGAGTTGGTCGGCGCCCGAGTGCTGTACAGTGAATCATAGATTGATTTCGTCACTGAGGAAAAAATGTTTTGGTTTTTTTGGCTACTGTTTTGATTACGCATACGCAGAGGTGCAGGAGCTGCCGGAGCCGGTGCCAGAGCCAGCGCCAGAGCCAGCGCGGTTTCTAGTCCAGCTTCTGGATTCTTTCAAATTCTTTGAATTCTTCAAGGGGCTCCCCGAGGTTGTAGGAGCTCAACAGAGGTGCAGCGGTGTCATCGCTGCCGGTGTGGTTTTTGGAACTCCTTGAGGCCGCGTGGGGGTGCCCTAGGCTGCCCGGGACTGCAGAGACTCAGCAGGGCGGTAGCAGTGTTGAGGAGGAAAACTTGATAGCGGTAGGAGCCGTGGAAACGCCTCTCTCTAAAAAAAAAAAGGGTTTGAACGACTGATTCCTGTCCGCCGCGAATGGTGTCAGTGTGGTTGCTGGGTGAGGCCTGGACTGCTGACACAGCGCCTAGCTGCTGATTGCTCCCATCTGTAAAACCCAGTGAATACCGGCAAACCCTGAAAAAAGTGTGAGTGCAGGCTGAGTTGGAGCTGGGGCGGGGGAAGAGCAGGGTTGGAAATCGGAGCTGGAGTGGGAGTAGTGTGTTAAGAGGACAGTTGGACCCTCTTGCGGAAATTGAAACTGACCTTTGGGCGCTTGCCCTGCATTGCGCCTGCTGACCTGGTAGCCTCTTGTGTGGACTCATCTCCTCGCTGCACCCGTTTCGCATCGCTGGGACCGGCTTGTGGAAACGCTGATTGTGGACTTTGGGAGCCGGAGGGGTGTAACAGCTGTGACAGGGGAGAGGCGCTATGCGGCAGGGACTCGCTCTCCCAGGAGTCCCTGCATGCCCATAATCACCTGGTCTGCGCCCCCTGTCAGCCCCGCCCCAAAGCTGTAACCCCGCCTACATAACTGGATTAGAGTTCCACAGCGCGGGACGAGCCGGGCGAAGCCCGGGAAAAGGGCGGGCCGTCTACGGCCGTCCGAGGAAGGCTGAGGCTGGGCTGGACCATCCCCCTTAGTTTATTATTTTACTAATTTCCTGGCGTATTACAACTGTGACCCTTTTGGGTTTTGTCCTAAGGTATTCATTGTGTTTACTATATAACTCTGGTTTGAGGTGCAATGGCAGCTCAGCCAGCTAAGGGAGGAAAGGATGGTGAGAAGTCTAATGCCGGAAGCATTTTGGGTATTCTGGATAATTACTTTACGCGGGTCTCTGTTGCATTGGAACATCAGATAAGTGCTGTCGAGAAAAGATTATCATCTGAAATTTTTTTGAAACGTTCTTCCCTTGGGGCGATTCAGCATTGCACCACGCCTTAGAATCGCATCAGCCAATGGCTAAGTGATTTGGGTCTGCCCGAATCCAGTTTTGAACAGGATTCTCTTTCGAAAATCCTTGAGGAAAACAATTCATACATACAGCCAGCTAGTGCTGATTTAGTAGAAATTCCCACTTGTATCTCATCACCCCATATAGCACTCCTGTCTGTTTGGTAGTTGACTCCCCTCCCTCAAGCAACAGAGTGACAGGTAAAAGGAAAAGAAGAGGGGGCAGACCGAAATGTAAAAGAGCTAAAATGTCCAAATCAACAAAAAAGGGGAATAAGCCAATGGGTGTGGGGACTCCCACAGAGTCTGACAATACAGTGTATCCCATTCCTACTCCACAACTTCCTTCTGATGTGCATGGTGACGGGTCTCTGGTGGGGCAGGTAGAACACCTGATTCGATCTTTCCTACTCCCCATCATTGAGAGACTGAGACTGGTCACTGCCAGTTTGGATAAACTGGAAATTGCAGTTAAGGATAATTCTCAAATGTTACACTTCTTAGCTGGCGAAAAGAGAAAGGGCCAAGATCCTTCTGTTACTCCCGAACAGGTGGCCGCTAGAAGTGACCAAATTCCCACTATTTGCAAATCTCCCCTGCCGAACGGAAATAAAATAGTGGAACATAATGATGCAAGTCTAGTTAAGTTAGGTGATAAAAATATATGCCACAAGTCTTCCAAGGGCCAAATGGGGTCATCCCAACTTCATCAGGAAGCTCGTGCAGAACCAGCATGACTTGCTTCTGGGTATCTGCCCCCCAATGAATTGGATTTAGTCACAGGAAATCAATTCACACTAGACTTACCCCCCCAAAGTGCACCCCTAGTGGTGGTCATGACTAATGTTCCCCCTGTCCAAGCTGGTCTAACTGAGGAGTTATATTAACTAAAGACTAAGGTCACCCACTGGTTTTCAAAGAATCTAGAAGAGGGCCATGAAGTAGGACGCAACATACTGATGGTTCGTAGAGTAGGATGGGTGGGTCTCTCAAGGAAGACCAGAGAGGGCGACTACATAGTCATAAATTTTAATAATTCAAATGCAGTTGCCAGGATACTATGGGAGACAGAACAGCACTCATTAGCGAGGGGGTAGGGTACTGAAATTTTGCCCCTCGGGTTCTTTTATAGACCGGGCACTCAGCGAATACCCACACATAGGATTCCCATATCGAGGAATTTTATCAACCAAACTCGCCCTATAGAAGGACAGGGGTTGCGATCTAAAACTCATTTGATACCATCTGGTCCTTGGCATGGGGGAGATTTAAGGTACAGAGGCGGAGTAGAAATTACAAATAGATTCAACGCCCTGTCGGGGCTTAATGATTGCGACTGACTTGCTCATAAACAAGTTGGCCGCAATTCGGTGCATGCCGCCAATCTTCCCCATGATCACCCTCCTAACGGGGTGACTTCAATGAAGGGGAATACTAATCTAGTAGAGTTTATAGGCAATGACATTGATCCTGATGTACCCCTGCTAGGTACTCCTAGGGAACCGGTAAAAAATGACATGGAGGGTGTGAGAAGTCTGGTTTCTCGGAACATAGCTGGCATGCGCCCCAAACTGGAGTCACAAGAATGGGTAGATTTTGTAAATTGCTTTGACGTGTGTATGTTCCAAGAGACATGGATGTGCGAGCCCTGTTTTCTCCAAGGGTATCTGAACTATTCGGTTCCAGCAACCAAAGGCCGAAAGGGTCGTCCAAAGGGTGGCCTGACTATATGGGTATGTCAATGTCTGCCTTTCTCTGTTAAAGTGGTTGAAACTGGTAGTAAGGATATCCAACTTATAAAAGTGGACATGGGCTTATCAGGGTATCTTGATATATACAATTTATATGCATGGGGCAATAACGGGGGGAAATCAGAAGTTCTTGCGGCTCTAGTCACCTTACTTGAACAACAATATCATTATTGCTGGTGATTTTAACCGCACGTTTGAACCCCTGGACATTTGTGACGATCTAGTTGGGGCGGAAGTGGACAGGCAATGGGGAGTTCCCAAATCAAATTTAGACCCCATTAAACGTTGGTCTGAAGACATCATTTGTATAAATGCCATTTGTCTGGAAAGGGGCCTTAGGGCACTAAATGTGCGAACAGTGAGTGACTTGTACCTTCGATAATGGACGAAATAGGAGTAGGATAGACTACGTTTTGTGTAGCCTCCAACTATGGAAGGGAGTCCATGATATAGAAGTAAAGCACAGACTTGAAAGCGACCATGACCCTCTGTGCGTAGTACACAAATGGTGGCAATCCTCAAAAAGGAATCCCGTTATAGAGTGGGATGGTGTCCCCTTGCCTGTCCCCACTAATGACAAGCGATGGCTAAAATGGCCTAGTGTTTTGGCTAATCGACAGTCTATGGCTAGTATAGACATGGAGGTGGACAGGGCGACAATTGCCCTAGAGCAGGCTAACATAGTCGTACCAGGGTCAAATGAAATAACTGCTATACACGATAATCTCTTTTGTGCCATTAAATCCCATTTCCAGAAACCGGGTAGAAAAACCATCAAGGCACCTTCTAGAC
The DNA here is from genome assembly GCF_964263255.1 of Lissotriton vulgaris. Lineage (NCBI taxonomy): Eukaryota > Metazoa > Chordata > Amphibia > Caudata > Salamandridae > Lissotriton > Lissotriton vulgaris. The sequence goes on from NW_028249208.1 coordinate 41,758, forward strand.
CTGTGAAGTGGTACAACGCACAGTGCAGGAAAGCCAGGTTAGCTCTGGGAACAGCTATTAAGAGTAGGGAACAAGTGGCTATTCGTAGTGCCAGAACGATTTACAAGGATAGTATAGCCACAGCAAATAAAATATGGTGTGAGCGGCATTGGAATGAACTAATTGAGGCAAGTAGGACTAAAGATTTCAGGCTTTTCTGGAGCATTGTTAAATGGGGTAGTGGCGGTTTACCCAATTGCCCCAATAATAACGTTCCGGAGGAGGACTGGGTCAATTATTTTCAGCCACAATATGCTGATAGCCACCCTGGCTCTGAGATGGATGGTTTTAAGGCTGTGTATCCCAAAGGCAACTTCTTTACTCAAGGAGAGGTGTTGTTGGCCTTAAGTGTAGTGTCTAAAGGAAGAGCTCCCGGTTTGGATGGGGTCCCGGTGGATCTTTTTATTAACGATAGGGACCGCTGGGGTAAATATATTTTTCTTTTAGTTAACGCTGTTGCCCAGGGAGCAATGGATCCGTCATCCAGGAAGGGTGCAATCATTATCCCCGTATATAAGAAAGGCGATCGGGGTTTGCCTGGTAATTACAGACCCATAAGCTTGATAGCTACCATCCAAAAGGTGGTGGGGAGGATGGTGGTGAACAGGCTTATGGATTGGGTTGATGAGAATAATGCATTATCCCCTTAACAGGCTTGGTTCCGGAAGGCCACTAGTACGGTGGATCAGGTGTTCCGCTTTACCTTGCTACGGGCGAACTGTGGTGCTGGGTGGGGGCAGCCTGTATGCCGCTTTCGTTGATTTGCGGGCTGCCTTCGACCTGGTTCCCAGGACTAAACTGTGGTTAGTGCTGTGGAAACTGGGACTACCGGAGGAACTATTGACCTTGGTTATGAGGTTGCACGAGGCAAACTTTGCCAAGATTCAGTGGGGCAGACAAGGTGAGGTCACCGCAGACTTCCCGGTCGAGCGGGGTGTTCGGCAGGGGTGTGCAATGGCCCCCTTGCTCTTTTCCTTGTTTATTAACGGAGTAGTAGCTAGAATGCTGTCTGTTAATGTAGATGCCCCCTCGTTGGCGGACATTAAGGTTCCAATTTTAATGTTCGCCGATGATACCCTTATTTTATCAAAGACCCCGAGTGGCCTGCAGCATGCCATCCATATCTATGAGGAATTTTGTGGGAAGCATGGTCTAGAAGTTAACGTGGCCAAAACCAAGCTAATGATTTTTAACCCCCATCGTAGTTTCCGATCCAGGGTGTCTATGAACCATTGTCCCTTAGAGGTAGTTAAAGCTTTTACCTATCTTGGTATTTATGTAACCGACGATCTAAAATGGTCCCAGCACATTGATCTTGTGACACTAAGGCACAGACAATTAGCTGGAGCCCTTGGGGCAGAACATAGAAAATCAAAATCCAAACCAATCGCGCCAGCCCTACAGGTCTACGAAGCGAAAGCCCTTGGCTCAGCACTATATGGGGCTCCGCTGTGGGGTTTTGGGAAGCTCCAGTCATTACAGAAGTCGGAAAATAAGTTCCTCAGGACAATTACTGGTCTTCCCAAAAGTACCCCTCTTCTCCCCCTTAGATATGAGTTGGGCAGAAAGGCTGTGGATGATTTGGCAAAGCTACGCCCGATCTTGTATTGGAGACGGCTCTGGAATACTGTAGAACTCAAGCATTATGCTGAGGGCTTTTTAGCGCTGATCAAAGCTGATGTATTTCATAGGATCAAATGGTTAAAAGATCTTAGATCCTTGTTATGTTTGTTGGGTCTCCAAACCCTTTGGGATAACCCGTCAGGCGCACCTTTCCCTTGTAAAAAACACTAAAGGAGTTATATTGGGACTTTGTGGCCGAGCGGGACTGGAGAAATACTGACGCCAGATCTATGACAGGACGCTTCTTGAAAGCCAAAACCTCCCCTAACCAAGAACTTTATTGGGACAATATATCTAAGCCATGGGATAGGAAGCTTCTATTCCAATTGAGGATAGGTGCTCTTCCGCTCAGATCCCTAACTGGCAGGTGGAGGGGTCCATCTACTATGACCTGCCCCGCTTGTGGATCTGCAAAGGAGACCACTGGGCACTTTCTATTTTCTTGCCAAGTCTATGCCGTCCCTAGGCGAATATGGCTAATACATGAATGTAACAATTTAGGTACTATCAGTGGCATAGTAGCTTTGAGAATCATTTGCACTTGTTCTTGTTTGCCACTGGCCATAGCAGTAGCGAAATTTCTGGGGTGGGCCTGGTCTATTAGGCAGAAAGCGATAGCCGAGTAACTGCTTACATAGGGATTGTTTTACTGAATCTATTTGATGTAGTTTGTCATTTTTAAAGTATATGTATTTTTAATGCTTTTATGTAATGTATCTGTTTCTTATTTGATTGAGGCAACTATTTAATGATGTTTTAAATTTATGTATGTACTGTGCTTTTATGAGAAGTACTCAAATAATGCCTCTTTGAACTGAATTGTTAGTGAATGTTAGTAAAATAAAGAAAG